>NC_057799.1:186012444-186013167 GCF_018294505.1 Triticum aestivum
AATTGGGGGCGGGGCATGCCTTAGGATTCCCTTCGTGCCGACACGAGGGAGGGGGTCTACTAGCTACTTCACACTTTGCTAGGTGAACCTCGGTTGGGGGGGGGGAGGGGGCATGCATTCATAGCTTAGGATTCCCTTCGTGCCTACACGAGAGGGGTGGGAGCAAGCAATACCGTGCGCTTCGCGAGATAGGTGCCACATCGAAGTTGCATTTGGTATTTGAAAATCAAACCACCCTTTCATACATAAATTTGGTACATGCAAGTGTGTTCGTGTTCTGACCCTCTCCCGCGTCATTTTTCGCCAAATTTATGAACATTAGACAAGTCAGATGATGCAACAGGCACGGTTCACTCAAACTAACCGTGTGCATTGGGCTCCACGAGGCTTCCCCTCTCAAAAATATCTACCCGCCTGCAGCTTTTTCTATTTGATAACACACGGTTATTGTGTTTCGACCGTGTGTGATGTTTCTTGTTCCCAATCCCGCCTGCATCCCTTGAAAACATCTGCCCGCCTCGAGGGTTTTTCTGTTTCATAACACACAGTTGTTATCTCTGGACCGTGTGCGATGGACCATTCAAAATTTTCAATAGCCCCAGAATTTCACTCCCGCGTTTGACTCTCGCGTAGTAAAATTTTCAGTACCCACGTCATTTCCTCAAACACCCCCTCCCCCCTCCCCACACACACACACACACCAAAACCTCCTCGGGCATGCGC
>NC_057799.1:186013434-186023572 GCF_018294505.1 Triticum aestivum
TGTCAGCATCTGCCGGTTTGCTCGTGCAGCTTACCCACCGATCTCCATACCCAGGACGCCCTGAGTTTCTTAGATGACGCCTGCCAAACGTCCCCTTTCCCATAGATCCCCATCCCCCACTCCAGTGCGTCACAGCCTAAGCCCGGCTACGCTTCCCGTGGAGCTCGAGGAGCGACTGGCCTAAAAGAGGTGTATTGCAGTCTCTTCGCCCGACGTCACCGAGGAAGCTGACGACCATTACTGGTGGCAGGCACTCAAGCTATGGGCTAGAGTATGAGGGCATGTCTCAGCCGCCGACTACGACATCGAGGTCATCGACAGCGATGGCCTGAGGCGGGCTGTGTCACAGGTTAAGTGGCCCACCCCCAACCCCCCGGGTTCAACCGCCATCGATCTCATCCATGGCCCTGCCGCTGATCTCCTCTGGCTCGCTGTCAACAATTTGCCATCCTACATCGCCATCGAGCCCCTTTTTTCATTTCTGAAGGACACGTTCTGCAACGCTGGCTTGGGATCCACAGCTTCCACGTCAGACCTCATCGATGGCGACCACAAGGAGGGCACCCTCTCTGGATCTTCCAAGGGGAAAGAGCCCATCTGCTCTTCCAAGGGGAAAGCGCCCGTCTACGACATCATGGAGGGCACCCTGCAGCCGTGCTCTTCCAAGGGGAAGGAACCCATCTGCGACAGCATGGAGCGCATCTAGGGTCCGTGCTCTTCCCACGGGAACGAGCCTATCTGTGAAAAGTGAGGAAACCCATGATTTGTTTTGCCATGCCTCTTCACAGGGGGAAACCCATGATTTGTTTTGTCGAGTCCCTTTTGTAGTGTAGTGAGAATATGTCCAGTTTTAATTGCTATATCTGGTTGTTTGCAGTATGCCTTGTTTATTTCAGTTGTTCACAATGTGATGCTCTATATGTGCAATTATTTGCTGTGTAGTACATTTCATCAATCCAATTTTAAACATACCGATAGGAATGCATATATTTGCTTGTTGTTAAGCCTGTTATAGCTAGCATATGCCTCTTTTAAAGTTTTCTGATTGTTCGGTTGTTTGTAGTTAGCATATGTCCAGTTTCGAATGCTATCTTTGGTTGTTCGTAGTATGCCTTGTTTATTCCATTTATTCACAACGTGATGTTCTATATGTGCAAGTATGAACTGTGCAGTTCAATTTCATCAGTACCAGTTTCAACAATACCACTATGAATGACTACATTTGGTTGCAGCATCTTGTAGTTAACACGCCTTTCCATTTTTTAACAATAACCAGTGTACTTAGACTGGCACAATACCAATTTGAATGACTATGTTTGCTTGTTGTTAAATGCTAGGCCTGTTGCAGTTAACACACATTTCCACTTGTTTTGCTTTACTAGCGTGCTTAGACCTGCACACTGAAGCTATCTTTTGGAGATTATTTTGTCTGCCATGGATAATTTTGGTTGATGTTTAGCCTGTTGTGCTTAACATGCTTCTCGATGTACCTACACAGGACAATTTTGGGAACGACTGCTGTTTTCCATCGAGGTTAGTTTCATCCCATGGCTTATATATGCTCACTGTTCAGGATATCGGTAGCTGGTACCATATATGCCAGGGGCTGATAAGGGACTAATCGGTGAATCGGACTTTTAACTGAATATATCTGCAACCCATTTATCGTTAGGTTAACAAGGGTCATATGTAATATATCTGAGGCTACATAGCAACATGCACTGTACTTAATGTCTAAATATGCAATCCTAGGCTACATAGCAACAAGGAAGAGTGTTACATTAATGTTCTGATGATGTCTAGATATACGTAGAAGAGCAGTAGCAACAACAACACATCCCTGTTGTACTACATCATATTATAACATCCAATATACTCACATATTAGATGAATTAACATATTATATTATGGGCCGGAAGGAGTTTAGTGCATTCTTACAAATTATCGGCTGATTAACTGCTACTGTATCCATGTGTTACAGT
This sequence comes from Triticum aestivum, assembly GCF_018294505.1. NCBI lineage: Eukaryota > Viridiplantae > Streptophyta > Magnoliopsida > Poales > Poaceae > Triticum > Triticum aestivum. The sequence goes on from NC_057799.1 coordinate 186,015,417, forward strand.
TAGTTTGAGCTAGCTTGGGCTCAAATAGCCCTAAAGTATATCTAAACATGAGGGCTAGTTTGAGCTAGTTGCATCTATAACCCATCTAATATGTGAGTACATTGGATCTTTACCAAAAAGAGTGTTGTACTACATCATTGTGCAATTGCTGTTTAGCTTCTAATATTAACTTGGTGCTTTTAGGTACATATGTCATTGGTAAAGATCCATGCTTTGACCCTTTCTGTGTATGGGGCAATGAGATATTGATGAACCAGCATCAAGTGAGGAAGCTGATAAAGATTGTTAGTAAAATGGGTCCAAAGATGGCAATTAAACTATTTGTTTACACTTTATCCAAGACAACAGCGAACTGCAGGATGGTAAGTAAGAACTCTGCAGCCTTCTTTTTACTGCCCATAATGAGTTGTGTTAGATGACAATGTCTGAATCTTTTTCCTTTGTAGTGGTTGCCAAAGCAATTTACTCAAGATTACGTCTCAAACTACATGATTGGTGGGCATGCAAAGGCTAAAGTATTTCTACCAGAACACGATGATTATCTAGATGTTTTCATGAAGACCGTGAAGGATGGGCGGTCGGCCATCACAAGGGGTTGGACTAGAGTCGTGCGTGCCTTCTGCATGGAGGAGGGCATAATATGGGCATTCCGCTTCACCTTGTTCAGCAACCAGAATGTATTTCGCCTCTTTCTTTACCGTCTTTAATAGTATAAGTATACAACTGTGGTTCATCATTCTTTATTTGGTTCTTATGTAATTCTTGAACATATGTACCTATGAATCGAATAATGCATTGGTTGTTTGAACCAGATGGATATGAATAAAGCTGTAGCATACATTCAAATTCAAATTCAAATCCGGTGCAATTTGAAATAGCAGCAATTAAATTATGGTGAAATTACGCTCTCCAGGTCATTACGGCACACACGGTTGGTAAAACACAAACGTTTGCGATATACACCATAATCCGAGAGAGCTCACAGAGAGGAAACATGTGCAAGCATGCACACAGTTGCCATTTGCAAAGTGTGTGCGATGTCAGACAATATCACAAATGGTGCGGGCAAACTAAACATTTGTGTTAGTTGCCTTATCGTGCACGATTCGCAACCATGAACTGTTTCTGATGAAGTATGCAACATAAACGTTGCACCACAGAATAGTGTGTGCGATAGTTGTCGTGTACGACGATGTTATGATGGTCCGCCGTTTCGTAATCCTGTCTGACAGTCCTACGACGATTAGCTAATCTTCTTAATTAGTTATCGCATACGGTTTGGGAAAAGCGAATGTGTGTGATTGTATGCTTATCATACATGTTCTATAATAGTGAACCATTTGTGATGGGCCGCGCATTGTAAACGTAGCACCACAAAATACCAACTGTGATGGCAATGCGAGCACAAACGAGTAGGAGTACTGTAGGGTCCCTATCCCCGATGGTTTCTGGGTCGTGTGGGAAGGACCCCCCTATCGCCGTCACTCACTAGGCGACGGTTCCAAATGCCGTCGCGGAAAGGGGTTCAAAACCGTTTGTATAGCACCGACACGTACTAGTGATTGTTTCGAATTGTAAGTACATCCCACACAGTTAGTCCCAGCTAAACATTTTCGTTCGTATGTACATTCCACACAGTCAATCCAAGGAATACATTTCCGTTAGTATGTACATCCCACACAGGCAATCCAAGAAGTATGTTTCCGTTTGTATATACATCCCACACAGTCACTCCAAGGAAAATGTTCCCGTTCGCATGTACATCACACACAATTTTCCCCATTAAATCGTTTGTGATAGCGTTGCCATTCTAAATGATATTAATTTTTTTTACCATTTGCGTTATTGAATGCATCACACACGATGAGTAGAAGAAACTATGTGGCATAGGCTGTCCATCACACACACTCTTATGTGGTAAACATTTGTGCTAGGTGGCCTAACACAAATAGTTTTCAAGAGGAAGTTGTGTGTGATTGTTCATTGATCAAACACGGTTTATTCCTAGAAACTGTGTGCGTTTCCTGAGGTCATCGCCCACGGTGTTTTCTCAATAACCGTTTGCAATAGAAAAACCCAATTAATAGGCTAATCGGCCATTAGCAGGCTAATTGTCCTATTATTAATAATCCATTTATTACTCTGACTGAAATTTCATATTAAGCACACAATATTTCATTTATGTAGGAAGCAGGATTTCATAATTGAAATACATAAGAGTACAACATCATAGCTTCAGCCCCCAGCTAACCCATTACACAACTGCACCAGCACCAAGTTTCACATGCAACATCTATAACCTTTCGAAATTAGCATCATAAACGGTACATAGACAAATGAATCTCATTTGGAAAACTGCTGAAGAGGAAGGAGAATATGGAGCCTTCATTGATGTTGAAGGTCTTTGGAACTTTAGGCCAGTGACTGTGGATGATTGACCGTCCATCCTTCGTCCTCTTCAGGAACACTTCAATATTGAACCGTGGGTGTTGTATGAATACCTTCCTTGCCTCCTGACCATACAGGTGGTTTGAGAGGTAATCATCAGTGAACTACTTTGGAAAGGCTTGAAAACAAGGACATGCATAAATATCTTCTCTAGATTTGAAATGGCGCAAAGGAATTAAAAATACAAGGTATAACAATTAGTACCATCCTATAGTGAACTGATGTCTTCTTCATTGTGTAGACAAAGATCTTGTTGTTTTTTGTCGCTAATTTCTTTATCCTAATAATATTTCTGAGTTTCTTGACTTGACTGATATTCATGGACAACTCATTTCCCCATATGCAAAAGGGTCGAACAGTGGGTCAAAACCTTTGACAGTAGGAACTACATGTGCAAGACCAAATTGTTAAAAACCTAAATATTACAATGGTTCATGCAATTGCATAATAATGTGTTATTAGACAAAGGACCATGCATGTGCAAACCTCCATTTTAAACCTCAGTGCTTCCCATACTTTCCCTGCAACACATATAAGGTAGTTAGTGATCAGGTTAAGTGAGGGTTCGCATGCTATCAATAAAATATGTTGATGAAAAATAAGCACATTATGGATTCATCAGATTAATTTGAGCCACATGGAAAACCCATTTATCCAAACCAAGCATGATTAAGAACTAGGAAATATAGCAACTATACATGTTTCTCATGTATTAAGTGCAACCAAATTTGATTTATTCTTCACATGCACAACAATACAAAATTCTACCCACGACAATTGGACACCGCATTGCAGAATTGAACCAAGCATTTAAGTAAACACCACAACAAATGAACCAAACATTAACTGAGCACCATATTGCACAATATAACATACTCCTAATAGAAGATAAGATAGTTAACCAAACCAAGAATGCTTAACAACTTGAAAATATGGCAATTGTATTCGTTTCATGTATTTAGTACAACCAAATTCGATTTATTTCTCACATGGTATACAATAACAAAATGCACCCACAACAATTGAACATCGCATTGCAGAATTGAAACAAACCGTTAACTAAACACCACAACAAATGAACCAAACATTAACTGAGAACCACATTGCACAATATATAACATACTAGAAGATCAGAAGATAAATTTGATTTATTTCTCACATAGAAGACAATACAAAATTGCACCCTGAAGAATTGAACATCACATTTGCAGAATTGAACCAAACAGTTAACTGAACATGACAACTAATTAACCAAACAGTTAATAAGTGAGCACCACATTACACGACATATAGAACATATACACTAGAGCAACATATTGCATGTTAAAAGTAGATAGGAAAATTCACTAGTATTTGTTAAGGAAAGGCAGGAGCAGCACATGCAATGGGTAAACTGAGCTGCTTAACTGGCGTAGCTAGCAAACTGAACATAGGTCCTTATAGTGAGCTAATAACACAAGCTACTCCTCATCGTTGGAGATATCAATGATGATTGGCTCCTTGGACATGGAAGAGGGTGAGGCCTCCACATCGTGGGTGCCCTCGTTGTAGTAGTGAGTTGCCTGAGCCGCTCCGGGCACCAACCTACTAGCTATCGAGTTGAGGTAAGCATGGGCACACTGATAAAACACCTCATAGTCTTCGTCGAAGGCACCGACGGTGGCCTCAAGAAAACTCCACGAACTATCGTTTAAAGCAGCGAACCGTGTCTCGGCGTCGGAGTGGGAGGCCTCGAGGGTGGCCTTGACGGCGAGGTGCTCCTCCAAGATCTAGGGGTTGGCACGAATGGCAGCCATCACGACCTCATCCGCGCGTGCGGCCGCGATTTGCTTCTCCGCTGCCAAATGCTCCTTGAGCTCCTGGCTATGCCCCATGCACCATGGCTTAGGGTGGCGCTTATTTGGGGGAGGGGTCAGTGATTTGGGTGTAAGGTGTCGCGCCGGCGGTCGGGGCATGCGGGATGTGGAAGGAGGAGGATGGGGGCCGGGTGTGGATTACATGCCTGAATTGACAAGGCCGAGCAGCGTGAAGGAGGGTCACCAACAAGGAGGCGACGCTGCAAGCAAGGAGTGAAGGTTTCAACTTGGAAAGGAAGGCGAAAAAGGGCAAATGTGGCTTTTGGTAAGGGGGAGGGGGCGGTAAAAGGATCGAGAAGAGGTGTCTAGAGGGGGGGTGATTAGACCCTCAACAAAGAAAAGTAGAAGTTTTTAAGTTCTTTAAGTTATGATGGAGTTTTAGCACAAGTTTAAGCATTCACAATACATTTCAAGAAAGCATGGCAAGATTATATGAGCAACGGAAAGTAAAGCATGCAAGTTGCGAGAAAGTAAAGGGATGGGATTGGAGTGTGCAAACGCAATTGGAGACACGGAGATTTTTGGCGTGGTTCCGATAGGTGGTGCTATCGTACATCCACGTTGATGGAGACTGACGGAGTCCTAGATTAAGGGGTCCTCGGGTGTCCGGGCCGTGTGTTATGGGCTGGACTGATGGGCTGTGAAGATACAAGTAGAAGACCTTCCCCCGTGTCCGGATAGGACTCTCCTTTGCGTGGATGGCAAGATTGGCGTCCGGATGTATAGTTTCCTTCTTCTGTAAACCAACCCTGTGTAACCCTAGACCCCTTCGGTGTCTATATAAACCGGAGGGTTTAGTCCGTAGTGGCAATCAGAATTAATATAGGCTAGACATCTAGGGTTTAGCCATTACGATCTCAAGGTAGATCAACTCTTGTAACCCCTATACTCATCAAAGTCAATCAAGCAGGAAGTAGGGTTTTACCTCCATTAAGAGGGCCCAAACATGGGTAAACATCATGTCCCCTTTGTCTCCTGTCACCTTTGATCCTCAGACGCACAGTTCGGGACCCCCTACCCGAGATCAGCCGGTTTTGACACTGACATTGGTGCTTTCATTGAGAGTTCCTTTGTGTCGTCGATAGAAGGATTGATGGCTCGCCACGTGATTAACGAAAACATCACCTCTGGAAGGGCCCTAGCCCCAGGACAGGTCCTCCAGCTCGGCGGTTTTACCATGGGCGCCCTCTTGGCCGTTAAGCCAAAGGCAGCCCCCAAAATATCCAAACATCATCTTCGCATCGGCCTCGAACACCACAAAAAGATGGATCCGGCAGATGTCTCGTCCTTGACTGAACTGCTAGATCGCATCGCCGCCCTGGGGGTCGCAACAGACTATGATCGGATTGGTCTTAAACCCGATCAGAGGGCAATCAAGCCCCCGCTGATCACCCATCTGGTAGCGGTCGTGGAGGAACAAGCCGAGAATACTCCCCCCCCCTAAGTTAAGAAGAAGCTATGTTCGGATTTCCGAGCCCTGCGAGCCGGATACCCATCTTCGGGAAGAGACCTCATGTCCTCCAAACATAGAATCAGGCGTTGAGCCCAAATGTCAACAGGACTCACCGGATCCTGGACTAGTGACCTCGGAGAATATTCAAACTCCAGATCCAATACTGGGTCAGGGTTCAGATTTCAGCCCGCTCACCCACCACAAGCAATATTCCCCAAGCAATTCAGATCCTCCAGACGTATGTGACCTAATGTACATATGGCAGCAACCTCAGGAAATGGTCCACCACTTCTGGGCCAGGTTCCTCCTTGTTAAAAACAAGATTAAAGATTGTTGCGACGACGACGCGGTTTCAGTTTTTCCCCGCAACTATATGGACGAGGGAATCCTCAATGCCCTCAACCACCGCCGCATACTGCACTTTGCAGATTTGGCACACATAGTAAAGAAGTACTGCGCAATGGAAAGCACTTGGCAAGCCCAGACAGCCCGATGGGATCCTCCTTCCTTTAAGCAGCCCACCGGACGGGCAAAAATAATGCACCCTTATGGGGCAACCGATCATCATCTGATTGTCAAGAAAATCAAATCCTTCACATGAAATAGAACTGTCCTTGACGAATTGCTCGACAAGCCCTATCAGATACACACGACGCTGAATACCGAACCAACACATAGCCTTCGGGCATGTTGGGTACTCCGACAGGTGGCTAAGAGCGGCGAGGCCATCCTCACCAACACTACCCCGAAGAAGTACTCTTTGGAGGATGACGATCTCGATGTCTTTACGGTCTTTGAGATATTTTCTTCAAATAATCGGCGCAAAAGGGAACTCCGCGACCTCACCGAAGTTAACCAAGTAGCCGCAATAAACCCTTGGAACGATACGGCAATAACTTTTACTGTCGATGACGAACCAAGGGCCAGATCAGTCCGAGCACCTGCCGCCTTGGTCTTAAACCCAATTGTGGATGGCTTTTGACTCACCAAGGTACTCATGGACGGCGGTAGTGGACTGAACCTCATCTACGAAGACATGCTCAATAAAATGCAAATGGACAAGAGTCGCATCGAGCAAAGCAGCACCACCTTTAGAGACATTATCCCCAGCTGAGAAGCACGATGCTCGGGGAAAATTAAACTTGATGTAGTATTCGGCACGCCGTAGAACTACAGGTCCGAAGAGTTGCTCTTCCACATGGCGCCTTTCAATAGCGGATATCACACCCTGTTGGGGCGAGACGGCTTCACACGCTTTCAAGCCATACCCCATTACGGGTACATGAAGCTCAAAATGCCAGGGCCCAACGGAGTTATCGCCATCACCAGTGTGTCACGCCCACGATGCGACTATATCTCCCACGTGTCGAGGCACGATTTAGAGGCATAACCGCATAGTGGTTTTGTCGCAAGAAGGGTCATCTTCACACAATCCCATGTAATGAACAAGAATGGGATAAAGAGTTGGCTTACAATCGCCACTTCACACAATACATAAATATCATCATACAGCATCCAAAATACAAACATATAGACCGACTACGGTCAAAATCCAGATGAAAATAAGACAACCCCAAATGCTAGATCCCCGATCGTCCCAACTGGGCTCCACTACTGATCATCAGGAAAAGACACCTAGTAACGACCACGTTCCTCGTCGAACTCCCACTTGAGATCGACGCCATCGTCTGCACTGGCATCGTCGGCACCTGCAACTGGTGTTGGAAGTATCTGTGAGTCACGGGGACTCAGCAATCTCACACCCGCGAGATCAAGTCTATTTAAGCTTGTAGGACAAGAGGTGCAAAGAGGTGGAGCTGCAGCGGCAAAAAACATATATGGTGGCTAACTTGCGCAAATGAGAGCGAGAAGAGAAGCAATGGAACGAGCGTCATCTGGCAATGACCAAGAAGAGGTCTTGAACACCTACTTACGTCAAACATAACACAGACCGTGTTCACTTCCCGGACTCCGCCGAGAAGAGACCATCACGGCTACACACGCACTTGGTGTATTTTAATTGGGTCAAGTGACAAGTTATCTAAAACCGGACATTAACAAATTCCCATCTGCCTCATAACCGCGGGCACGGCTTTCGAAAGATATTACCCTGCAGGGGTGTCCCAACTTAGCCCATCACAAGCTCTCACGGTCAACGAAGGATAAACCTTCTCCCGGAAAGACCCGATCAGTCTCGGAATCCCGGTTTACAAGACATCTCGACAATGGTAAAACAAGACCAGCAAAGCCGCCCGAATGTGCCGACAAATCCCGATAGGAGCTGCACATATCTCGTTCTCAGGGCACACCGGATAAGTCAAGCTACGAGTAAAACCAGACCTCGAGTTTCCCCGAGGTGGCCCCGCAGGCTGCTCGGTTCGGACCAACACTCGAAGGAG
>NC_057799.1:186034947-186060708 GCF_018294505.1 Triticum aestivum
CTTTGGGCTGGTTTTGGAGGGGGTTTTTGCTGGATACTCAAATGGACATTGCGGAGGCCCGGTTAACCGTTGGAGTACCAAACGACCTCCGAATGGAACGAAACTTGACCGGTAGTCTCCGGGTGGTATATTAAGACCACTTGACAAGCCTCGGTCCATTCCGAGAAAGTTTGACACACGCACACGAAAGAAAGCTAGAGGGGTGCACCGGAGGAGATAGGAGCGCCGGATTGGAAAACGGACAACGGGAAAAATGCTCGGATGCATGAGACGAACACGTATGCGAATGCAATGCACATGATGATATGATATGAAAATGCAAGACAAGACAAAATACAAAACGAAAGACAAAACCCGACAACGGAGGAAAACAAAACACATAGCCGGAAATGGCAAGAGTCGGAGTTACAAATATGGCATGTTACATGCGGGGTGTTACACAGTGATCCAGATATAGCACTCCGCGCCGAAAATAAAACTGCATCCTTGGCCCTTGAGGCTCTATCTGAGGCCCTCGCGGCCGAGGAGCTAACCACTCTACGTTCCACAGTGGACAAAGATGATGTAATCCTCGATAAGAGGCCCAAGTCCACTTCTTTCAAACCAGCAGACGAAATAGTCAAATTTCAAGTGCACCCGACGGATCCTAACAAGACAGCCTCCATCGGAGCACAACTGGATCAGACGGTCGACGTCGCCTTGCGAGCGTTCCTGCGCGAAAATTGGGACATATTCTCCTGGCATCCTTCAGATATGCCAGGAATCCCACGTAGACTGGCCGAACACAGCCTCAACATAATAAAGGGGTTCAAACGAGTCAAGCAAACGCTACGACGGTTTTCCGAACCCAAACGACAAGCTACAGGGGAGGAGCTAGCCAAGCTAATTGAAGCCGGGTTCATTAGAGAGATCAAACACCCGGACTGGCTAGCAAACCTAGTCATGGTGCCGAAGAAGGATAAATCCTGGCGCCTTTGTGTCGATTTCAAGGACCTCAATAAGGCTTGCCTAAGGACCCCTTCCCGCTGCCCCGCATTGACCAAATCATTGACGCGACCACAGGACACGACTCACTGTGTTTCCTCGACACATACTCCGGATACCATCAAATTAAGATGAAGGAGTCCGACCAGGCTGCAACAGCATTCATTACCCCATATGGGCCTTTCTGCTTCAACACTATGCCTATCGGATTAAAAAACGCTGGCGCCACTTACCAACGCATGATTCAAACATGTCTAGAAAAGAAAATTGGTAAGACAGTGGAGGCATACATAGATGATGTAGTCATCAAGACTAAACACGTCGAATCATTGGTGGACGATCTACGCCTCACATTCGACAACCTCCGAACATATGACATACGGCTCAATCCGGAAAAATGTGTTTTCGGCGTCCCAGCCGGAAAACTACTCAGGTTCATTGTTTCCAATAGAGGAATCGAGGCGAACCCAGCCAAAATCCAAGCCTTGTCACAATTGGCAACGGCAACAGACTTAAAGCAGGTCCAAAAACTAGATGGGTGCGTGGCAGCCGTGAGCCGCTTTATCTCCAAATTAGGAGAAAAGGTGCTACCACTTTATCGCCTGCTCTGACAAACCGACCACTTTGAATGGACGGATGCGGCTACATCTGGATTGGAAGAAATAAAAACTCTGCTAGCAAGCAACCCAATCCTTGCCGCACCAAGTGTTGGCAAACCTATGCTGCTCCACATATCTACAACTCACCAGGTGGTGAGTGCGGTACTCATCGTCCAACGACAATAAGAGGGACATAAATTCCCACTCCAGAAACCAGTGTACTATGTATCAGCAGTTCTTACACCATGCAAATCTCGATACCCACACTATCAAAAGATAGCGTATGTGGTCTTCATGGCATCCCGGAAGCCGCGGCCGTACTTTCAAGAGTGTTCGATCATGGTGGCTTCCGAAGTACCACTCAATGACATCATAAACAATCGGGACGCCACTGGCCGCATTGCCAAATGGGCCATCGAGCTCTTACCATTTTAAATAACATACAGGCCATGCCAAGCTATTAAATCTCAGGTGTTGGCTGACTTTGTCGCCGAATGGACAGAAGCCGAACTCCCTAAAGAATACATCACATACTCCAACTGGGTGATGTACTTCGACGGCTCTAAAATGTTAGCCGGATTGGGGGCTGGTGTCATCTTAACATCCCCTACAGGGGACACAGTCCGTTACATATTACAAATCATGTATACGGACTCCAACAACGCGGCCGAGTATGAGGCACTACTGCATGGTCTCCGAATGGCTGTTTCTATGGGCATACAACGCCTCGAGGTGCGTGGGGATTCGAACCTCGCAATATCCCAAATAAATGGAGATTTCGATGCAAAAGATCCAAAGATGGCGGCATACTGCAATGCCGTACGCAAAACATCAGCTCTGTTTGAGGGGCTCAAGTTTCATCATGTTGCTCGAGACAGTAATCAGGCAGCGGACATCCTTGCTCGAATGGGCACTAAACACTACCTCGTCCCACCTAACACCTTTGTGGAAAGGCTCTTCAAGCCATCCGTGGTATGGCAGGACGAGAGCGGCAACACTAGTCCGAAGCCGATCATACCCCCAGATGCCGAACACAATTTTGATATCATCGGAGGTTCGGGCACCGAAATGACACCTTCCGCCCATGTAATCAAGGCTGTCATTGCTCCATGGACCGAACCCTTCCTAGCCTACTTTAATAGGTGGGAGCTCCCCGATGACCAGAATGAGGCCCGTCGCATAGTTCGACGTTCGAAAGCCTACAAAGTTCATGAAGGATAACTATACAAGAAAAGTACTACTGGAGTTCTCCAAAGATGTATCTCTAAAGAGGAGGGACGGTAGCTCTTGGCCGAAATACATGCTGGTCTCGGTGGCCATCACGCCGCAGCTCGGGCCCTCGTGAGTAAGGCCTTCCGTACAGGTTTCTTTTGGCCCATGGCCCAAGCAGATGGACAGGCCCTTGTACAGTGCTGTGTCGGATGCCAGCTTTTCGCCAATCAAAGTCATATGCTGCCCACCGCCCTAAAAACAATCCCCATTACCTGGCCTTTTGCGGTCTGGGGGCTAGATATGGTCGGACCCCTTAAAGGGGAAGCCACAAGAAGAAATATTTGCTGGTCATGGTGGATAAATTCACTAAGTGGATAGAAGCCAAACTAGTAAAAACGGCTGAAGCTGGGCCGATGATCGACTTTATATCCGGCATCGTACACCATTATGGTGTCCCACACAACATCATTACTGACAATGGCTCTAACTTTACAGCCGATGAGGTGAAAAATTGGTGTGCTAACCTGGGCATTAAGCTCGATTACGCATGCATATATCACCCTCAAACAAACGGTCAGGTTGAACGGGCTAATGGCCTGATAATGAGCGGCATTAAACCCAGACTAGTGTGATCCCTACGGGAGTCAGATAAACACTGGGTCGAGGAACTCGATTCCGTACTCTGGGGACTGCGGACCACGCCCAATCGCATGACCGGATACACCCCCTTTTTCATGGTGTATGGTGCAGAGGCCCTCTTGCCCTATGACATTATTCATGACTCACCTCGAGTGCGCATGTATGAAGAGAGAGAAGCCAAGCTTGATCGGCAGGACGACCTAGATGGCCCGGAGGAGGAGCGCGACATTGCAAAAGCCCGTTCCGCATTCTATCAACAACAGGCCCGGCGATACCAAAGCAGAGAAGTGCGGGCCAAGACTTATAATGTCGGTGAACTCGTTTACGCCTCCCAGAGAAGAAGAAGGACAAGCTCAAAACAAAATGGTGGGTCCCTTCATTATAGATGAAGTTCTCACAGGAGGAGCCTATCGCCTTCGTAATGCATCGGATAATCGCCTCGAGCGAAATCCATGGAATGCTGCTCGGCTCCGAAGATTCTACGAATAAGTTCGGCCATACTTCCTTTTTTTCATTCCTTTTTCTCCTCTTCCTTTAGTTTTTGTTTTCTCATTTTTATACGATCTCCAGTATGTGTGCGGATAAGCCGAACACTTGAGGGGTACACATCCTTAAATGTATACACCCCACCATAACTGGTGGCTTCTTTAACTGAAGCTTATTATTATTTCGAGCCTGGAGCTCACAATATACGTGTCGTTTTCTCGTATACATCTTTTTTGCCATTATATGCACCTCTCTGACTTAAGTTTTTGCCAAGCTGGGTTGCCTTTCTCCTGTGCTTACGCCCTACGTTCCGGATTGTTCGGCTAGGGCGTAAAGGGAGCACCTCTACGATTGTTACAGCTGGGTCATCTGGACATATACCTCAGACGGGTGAAGCCGAAAGCTAGCATTCTTAAGAGAATAATTGGTCGGCAATCAAATGATAGATTGTTACATTATTGTGACCACTCTCACACTACGGGACACCTTATTCCGTACTGTGGACCCACACCCTGGCACGTATAGTCACAACATGCCAACCCAAGGAAAGGAACCCTTAACGGAACTTTTTTCCTTGGAAGATGTTTCTTACATAAGTAATATACCATACATCCTGAACTACAATTTTTGTCTGTTCGAGCACAATGACTGGGTTGCCTGGTTTCTGGACATAATAAGTACTTCTTTTCATTTCGAATAAGTATCCGGGAACACTCCACCATTTTTTGGTTCGGAGGTTAAAGCTGAAAGCCTACGATGACAAAACTATTCACATGTTCGGATAAAGATACAACTTGATCATAAACGTACATTAATACATTAAATCACAAACCTATTCCTTATCTATTCCATCTATAAGACTGTCTCACTTATAGTCTTCTTGCGAATACTTCGCAGCTATCATTACTTGGTCATACACCAAATTCAACGGAATTTCCTTCCCGTCTAGTCCCTGTGGTCCCACTCGGGCCATATGATTTGGATCCAGTTTGGTGAAACGTGTCTGCACCATAGCCCAGGCTTCTTGTGCGCCTTCATGGCAGGCGGATGTCTTCCATAGCTCGAACCGGCACCGGGCACCTTTGAACAAGTTTGCCAGGCCCTCCATACTTTCTGGAGGGGTGTAAGATGGCCATAAAGCCTTCACCATACTCTTCATGGCTTTCCGGGCCCGAGCATGTACCACAGATAGTTCCTTCAGCACATCGCCTTGGAATCCAGATACTTCTTTCTCTGGTCGACCAGTCAACAAGCCTGCGGCAACAGAGCCATGACATCTGAACTATGGACAAAACATGAACACCTAGGGTGGTTTTGCATACGAACATGGCGCTCTTCAGTTTTTCATTTTATTTCTGCGCAGCCGATAACTGAGCCCTTAAGCTCTTATCTCTTTGGATTGTTTGTTTTCCCCCCTTGTGATTCCTCTCCCCCCGGACGCGCCCATTGCGTTCTTTTTCATCTCCGCCAGTTCGGCGGTGACAACATTCAGATGCGTCTGGTTTGCTTTCAGCTCCTGGGCTAGCGCAGTGTTCTTTTCTTTAAGAACCTGCAGATAGTACCGATCCTTAAATCGCTTTGCTTCACCGCTTCATGTCTCGGGGGCTACTTGCATATGACTATTCAAATTGCATAAAATTTTACCTGTATGTCCTTTGAGAACAACTGAGTAACTCCGGCAAGTCCGTCTCGAGCCGCTCGGATGTATGCATCCACTGAACTAAGTCCGGTGAATTCTTGCTCAGAAAAAACCGGAATTCATGACAGATACGTCGTCCGAATCCTCATGAGGCGGCGGAACTGGCCTTGCATCGGCTCCCGTCCTAGTTGATGAGTTCATTCCGGATTGGCGGACATTCGGCTAACAGGATGTTTTCCCACCGTGTGCTGAGTGTTTCTCCTGACATCAAGAATAAAGGAGATCTTGAACAATTCGGACTCATACCCGGGCATGTATTAAAGCGGACGTACCTCTTAGAAGGCACTAAGGTTTCTACAGCACTGCCAGCCCCCCATCACTTCGAACGACTACCTCGTGTGGGGGCTACCCTGGAGGAGGTACGGTCCACTGAGGGCCGATCCTATTAAAATTCGGATTAGTATATTGAGCAAAAGTGCAAATAAGGGTTTCCTTTCAAGAGCTCTCCGAATACTCATGATGTAGAAGGGCTAGATGCGGGGGTAGTCGGCGGCGATAGCCACTTCCGAGCCGTCAAGGCTCGCCTGATAAAATACCCCATCATCGAACTCTATGTATATGTCCGGATCCTCGCAAAAGCTAGGGTCTCCATCGCAGTCATGATCCTCTGGCTGTGGAGCGGGACAATGGACGTCCTCGATCATCTTCCTCCATGACTATTTGTGGCAACACAGGACAAATTTGATCAGTATCTGTAACAGCAATAAAATAACACAGACGATCGAAATCTTACCCATTCAATGGGGTTATACACGGAATAACCTTCCCGGTAGTTTAACCGAAGGAAATCTTCTTTCTCGCCCTTATACAGATCAGCCAAAATTGTGGCCAGTTCGGCTGGGGTATCCGGACCCTTCCGTCTGTAACGGGACGCGTCGTCTTCTCCGTTGTAACACCATAAGGGAGTTACTCTGGATTGGAGAGGCTGAACGCACCTCTTTATTGCAATAGCCATGACCACGACTATCGAGAGCTCGGTACGGGCTAGCAACCTGTCCTTGCTGACCAACCTCTTTATCTCCGCACTATCTTCTTCCTTGGGACTTTCGGGATGCCAGTTGAGGCGCTTCTTTAAAGGAGCACTAGAAAATTCAGGAAGGCCGCGCCGAACTAGCTCCGGCAGTGGGACGTCATCCATATAGAACCATTCCAAACACCACTGTGGATATACCTCTTTGGGAGTTCCTATGAGGTATCCGTATCCGGCTATGCGCCATACTTCGGCGCCGCCCACTTCAAATATAGAGCCTCCTCGATGGCGGGGAACGAGCCAAAAGAACTTCTTCGATAATTCAAAATGGGCCTCGATGCCGAGGAACAGTTCGCAACGAACAATGAACCCTGAGAAATGCAGAATCGAACCTGGAGTAAGGTTGTGCAGCTGGATGCCGTAAAATTCCAATAGACCCTGAGAAACGGATGGATTGGAAATCCTAGGCCCCGCAGTAGGAATGGCACAAAGCACACTCTCTCCTCCTTGTTGGGTTTGGGGAAATTCTCAGCCATCACATCATTGCTGATTGATGCCAATCCCGCTCGAACAGGGAGTAGATCTGCGAGGGGAAGGTAGCCCTGCGTCTGGAGTCGGCTCAGCTGAAGATGAGTCGGTGTTCTGGGAATGGGGGTCCCCAGACTTGCCTGCCTGTGGCCCGCGGCGTGGCTTCTACAGCGGCTTGGTACGGCCCATCTTCACCAGCAAACACTCAATACCCTCACGAGGGGCCAAGCCTCACGAGGCGGACGACACAAGACCTCCTTAGGGGCAGCCTCCCTAGGCTGGCTCACGAGGGGCGGAGAGATCAAGGCGAGGAGCACCTCGTGAGGTTCCCGTGACGTGCGCCATGACGACCAAGGCCAGGCAGGCGCCAGAGGGTGCAGAGTACTAGTTTCCTCTTTGGTGCTAAAGGAGCAGGCGCAGGCGAGGAGTCCCGAGGCCTCAGGCAAAGGTTTCCATATCGGTGCAACAAGTCCAAGACCAGCAGGACGGCAGGACGAAGGTCATTGCGGAGCCCACGACGGCGTCACCAGCAGAGCCTTTGGCAGGCAAAGACTACCTTTTGTCAGGATAGCTTGTACTAGCTGTCCCCCTTCAAATTTGCCGTTGTGGGATTCCTTCCCGCCTAACATTTGGGAAGAGGACACGGGCCTCTATAAATAGGACTAGCCACCACCTTAGCAGGGGAGTGATCCAGATCAATCTCAACCACACAAGCTCACCGAGCTCAAGAACACCTCTCCTCAGGAGGTAGTTCTTCCCTTGTACTTGTCATCCAAGCCCACTAGGGAATCGACCACACCACACTAGAGTAGCATATTACACCACATCGGTGGCCCGAACCAGTATAAACTGTTGTGTCCCTTGTTCTTCGGGTTCGGCAAGCTAAGCTTTGATATTGCGGTGAGAGCGTGAGCTAGGGGGAGAGATCTTCGTCCGCACCCCAGAGTTCGAACCTCAAGGGTTTTGCCGAAACCCGTAATCTGACATTTCGCGCGCCAGGTAGGGGTGCGCTGAAGCTTTCTCCTCCATCGACCAACTCTTCACCGCCTGACAACTCTGATATCTAAGGATCCAAGGGCCCAGACCGACTGATGGGCGGCCTGGCCCGCACGGACACCACCGTCCACCCCAGAAGACCTCAACTCCATGCTCCAGGCGGCCCACGCACCGCTGCACACCTGCGGACGCGGGCAGCACAGACCGACACTGCGGCAACAGCGACACACACCCGACGGGAGCAGGCAAACATGCGGTCCGCGCTCATCGTGGCGCGGGAGCTACTGCGGTGCAGACTATTGGAGAGCGGTTGCGACGCATTACTGGAATGGGTCGCTGAACTCCTGGACGCCGCTTGTAGAGGTACGCCACCCTTCTGCTCCATGATCACGCCTGAGGTTGTGGCGGAAGTGTGTGCAAGGCCCCGGCGAGCCCGCGCGCCCCCGGGGCGTCAAGACGATCCAGCAACACGAGCGCGGGCAATGGCGCTGGCCATCCTGCCTCGACCGCGTCATTGCCATGAGGGACAAGCGCTGGTGATCCGCCGCAAGGGCACACCAGGATGTCGCGCAGCGGCCGGGGCTAGGCGCCGCAGTTCGTGGTCCAAGGCGCGGGGCACATGGGCGAGGATCCTGGCAAGGCAGACACGGACGCCTACGTGCCCCGCATGGTGCACCTGGGATATCTGCCGGGGGAAGGCTCCAACCCGTTCGCCGGGCCAGGATGGGCAGCTGTAGGACCCGAGCCGAGGGCTTTCACGGGCCGTCCGAAGACTTCAACGACCCCTTCAGTGGCGGCGACGGTGGGGTACATCCAGTGTCGCAGGAGCAAGCTTACGCTAACCCTGAACTGCAGGAGACCCCGATCGCGGTAGCAGTCGAAGACCACAGGGCAGTAGCCCAGCCGACAGCCGGAGTGGTGCACTGGGGGCTGCGCGGGAGAGGCCCGGAGCCAAGCCCTCCCCCGCACCTCACGGAGCCAGGTGCGGCACGGAGGTAGGCCCTCGGCCGGGGGAAGAGTCGGCGAGCCTTTCCCCCCGGCAGAGGGCCCGTGGTCGCCGGGGGCGCCGCCAGCGTCCTCTCTGCCCCTTGGTCTCGTCCTGGTTTCTGGACGCCCCAACGGTGGTCGAGGGTGGCGCAGGGTGGGGCCCTTGCCTGGCGATATGAAGTAAGGCTCATGCCTGTGAAGGTCTTCGCTCGTGACACTCTCACGTAATAATGAGTGGGGTTGTACACGCCCCGGAGTCTCTGGAGTGCCGCCCTTGGACCTCGGGGGCTCCCGCCCACGTCCTAGTGGAAGCACCATGCTCCGCGCTGGCCGTCGGCACTGTCCCCCAATGACTATGCTCACAGCCAGTGAAAGCACTTAGCGCCGCGCTGGTGGGAAGATAAGAAGACTAGCTAGGTGCCGGACGTGGCCGTTTCCTTTCGACCTCTTTTTCTGTAGCTTAAATTTGCAGCCTTTGATTTTGAATTTGAAGTCGTATTTTCATTGGCAATCGCGGGGGGTGCCTTTTCTCATTCGTGTTGATTTCATGAGTTTATGGATTCGTGCCTTGCTTTGAGATTTGTGTCTGTTACCTCCCCCCTCCGAGCTCCTCGCGAGTGCGGCTGGGCGAGGCATGCACGCACTACGCGCGCGCCCTGCCATGACTGGCGCTCGCTCCTCGCGATGCCCTCTCTGGCGGACTAGCAGACCCCTCCGGAGACAAAAACCCCGCGAGCCCGTGAAGGACTCCCCTTGGAAGAAGTGTGCGTCCGCGGTTGACCCATCAATTTGAAGCCCGACTGGACTAAGGTAAGTTACGGCAGCAAGCCCGCAAGGGGCTCGTGAGCTCGCCAAAACGCGTTTCAAGCCTAGCCTAAAAAGCGAAATGGTAGTCTGTTTACATGAGGGGCTCCCCCTCCCCAAAATGCTCTTACATCGTGAGGGGCCATGCCCAAGCTTTTTCATGCAGGTTCAAAATAAAGGAGCGCGGGCTCATTCGGACATGTCGCTCGCCGCGTCTTCGGATCACTCCCAGACATGCTGCTGGTGCTGTCGCCGGCGCTATCTTCTCCGTCATCAACCGCGTCCACCCACATCTGCCACGACCACCACCACGTCATCATCAGAAGCAAACGCTCGGACCAGAGCATCCACATTGTCATCCACCCAGCGCGCTAGGTTGTCCCGGATGACCTCGGGAACCGGAGCAATGGCGGCATCAAAGTCGAAGTCAGGATTGACGTTCTGGAGATGGCTGAAAACGCTGGAAAACGCACGCCCGAGGAGGCCTCGGCTCTTCTTCTCGACAAGCTCGCGAGCCCTCCCGGCCCGGTTCTCCAGGCGTGTCACGACAACAGTGAAGAAGCAGAGGTGGCTGGCATAGTCTTTTGCATGGGGATGAGGGGCGTGCTCATCACAAATGGCGCCTAGCGCCTGGTTCGCCCTCGTCCTAAGGTCTCGGAGCATGAAGGTGTGCTCACGCAGCAGCGTCTGTCGGCGGACCGCCTCCTCTCTACTCTGCTGCGCAAGGGACTCAGCAGTGTTAACCCGCTACTGAAGCGGGAGCAGCTCAGCACGAGCGGAGGCCAACTCGGCCTGCACGGAAATCAGGGCGGCTGCGACGGCCTTCTCGTGCTGCTCCGCCTCAACCAACCTTGAACTAAGGACGGCGGTCCTGCCCTTAGCTTCAGCTTCCACGAGCTTCACCTTCAGGTCGTACCTGTTGGCAAGATCAGCGCGAGCCTCGGCCACCTTGCGGTCAACCTCCTCCTGGGCCCTGGCCTCGCGCGCGCTGAGAACATCCTCCGCTTGGGCAACCTCGCGTTCCCTCGTCTCCAACTGCTCAAGCTCAAGACTGCGCTCCGTGGCCTCCAGCATCATTGCTTCCTCGCGCCTCAAGATCTCCTCTTCGTCGGATGGCGCCCCCTTTATCGACACCAAAGCAGCCCTGCGCGCCTCCACCTGCTGCTCCAGGTAGGCGTTCAGGACCTGGAGCTCCTGCCTGCGCTACTCGGCGGCCTCGCGGCGGCGGTCTGCCTCCCTGGCCTCCTCCAAGGCCCGGACACTGGCCTGTCGCGAGGTTGCAAGGGACGCCTCTGCCTTCGCGTTGGCGTGCTCGCGCTGGAGGCGCTCGAGGTTGATGGCCACCTTCAGTTGATGCCATTCGTCCACCAGCCGGAGGCCCTCGGTTTCAAGGCTAGTGTCAACATCCACGAGTTCTTCTCCAAGCCTGCTCAGCGCACCCATCGCATCCTGGAAGAGCTCGTGACGGATGGCGCCCCTCTTGCGCGCAAGCTCGAGCGGGCAACCGGGTCCGTCCTCCACCCAGAGGACGCCGAAGGAGTCCGAAGTGGTTCGCTTCTCCCCAGACGAGGGTCGGAGGCCGGGGCCCTCCTAGTCGCCCGTCGGGCCTCGGCGGAGGCCCGGAAGGGCGGAAGCTCATTGCTTGAAGAAGAGGCCAAGACCGAGGTCATCCAGCCATCGTCAACAACCAAGGGAGGAGCTCTTGGCACACCTGTGTAACAGCCTGGTTTTTGGCCCTTTTCTTTTTCTTTTAATTTAATTGGTTTTTGCTGTGTTTTTCTTTTTTGGAGTGGTTCTGTGGCCTTGCCACCTGGGAAATCATCTTCATTTCCTCTCCCAAGTGGCTCATCTTTCTCAAAACCTTGCCAAGATCATGTCACTCCACTGCTTGACCAAACCCTAAAGTCTTTTTCTAGGGAATATTCCGTTTTTTTCTATTAAAGGAATAACCCTAGCTGCCCTAGGTTGTGAAGCAACCTATATTTCTGTCCATCCAAAAATTCCCAAATAATTCTCATAATTACTTTGGGTCATATGTTGCTCAAATATGCCCAAACTTTCCTGTCCTAGCCCAAGAATAATTCCCCAATAATTATTCTTCCTTTCTGTCCAGAGTGGCACTTTGTGAAGGAAGTGTCATTTATTTTATATTGTTTGCTCCCAAACTTGTTGGGCATTCTTTTATGTCCAAATAATTGCCACATGCCAAAATTCAACTTTATTTGCCTAGCCAATCTTCCTCAGTGATTTTTCAAAGCTTCTGTCCAAATAGAAGCTTTGTGAAGGAAGTGCAAGCTAGGGTTATCCAAATGAGTTGGAATTTTGCATGCCTCTTCATGTTCTCATATAATTACGCTCCTCCAAATTTCAGCTCCATCCAATCATTTATGTGAGCACAGGACAAAATCTTTGATTCTGGCAATATTTTCAGGTTGTGAAGCAAGTGCATTTTATATTGCTTAAAAAAATCCTGATAAATTACCAGATTGTGCTTCTACCCTTATAACATCTCTCCACCAAATTTGGCACCATTTCACTCAGCCAATATTTCTCTAAAATTATTTCTAGTTTCTGGTAGTGGGGATGCTTGTGAAGCAAGTACCATTTTGGCTTGTCCATGTGGTATGAAATGTTTACAGAATCTTCTTATGGCCAAATAACTCAGCCTTGCCCAATTTCAGCTCAAGTGGCTTCATCATATGAGTGCATCATCCAAATCTCTAATTCTGGCCATTATGGTGGTTTCTACAGCAACCCTCATCTAAACTCCTCCTCTTAGGCTGATTTTTGGTGATCAACATCACCTTAGTGTGCGATCATCTCACACAAAGTTTTTACTTCGTTACCAAGCTGGTATCACCACAACAAGTTACAAACACGTTCTTACTGATTTACTTTGGAGCTAAGTGCAAATCTCTTCTTTGCCCCTGGACCGATTTATTTCCTCATTTTGACTAAGGGCACGACGGTCTATTTACTAGACATGGTCGAACGGGCCAAAACCCGGAGTTTGCTCCAGTGCGTGTGGTGATCACGCTGATGTCATGCCTAATTGCGTGCTCTGGCTTGTTCTTGCCCCTGTGCTTGTCTCCTCCCTCCTCGTCTTGACGTCCAGCCATGTCTTGGAGCTTCCCCGTGATCGACTGCGTCTCCATGCATTGATGCCTCGTCGTGGTTCGCCTTAAATGCATCGCAAACGCCATGCCCGTGCGATGCCCAGCCACTGTCCACCATTAGAGCACTGCTCGCGCTCGCTAGCGATGCTCTAGAGCCCTCCCCCGCGGCTATTTAAGGACCCCCGAACCCCTCCGCATCTCATTCATCCCTTCCCCGCCTCATTTGCCCTCTGGAGTCGCCACATCTCGCTGGAGTGCGTCGTTCTCGGCTCGGCCATCGCCGGAGTTTGCTCCTCCCCGGTGCGCCTAGTCCACCTCTCCTTCTCCCGAGCTGTCCACCGAGGCCCCCTCATCCCCGCGGTTCACCCCACCCCCTTTTCCCTCGCCGGAGTCCACCCTGGCCGCGTGCCTCACGCACGGCCGTCGTCTCTGCCTCACGGCCGTCTCCTCGTCTGGCCTCCCCGAGCTCCCTCGCGTCGTACCGACCACCTCACCTTCTTTCCCACGTCCGGGTGAACCTCCCCACCCCCCAGCCCTTACCGGAGCAGCCCGCATCGCCGGCAACCACCACCTCCTGCCCGCCTTCTGTCTCCTCCGGGCGCTGCCGTTTGCCACCTCCCCAGGCCGCCCCGACGCCCCTGCTGTCTCTGAACGGGGCCGCCACATCGCCCTACGCCCACCGGTGGCCTCGGCTCGGCCGAAGCTGGCCGGAGCCGGCCGGCCCCATCGCCTCCTCCCACCTTGCCTGGCCTCGTCTCTGTCTCGCTCGGGGCAGGGCGAGCGAGGAAGAAGACGAGCGCCAGCCTGGCCCCTGGCCCCCGGGTCCCACCTGTAAGCCTCTCCCGCCCCGGGCCCATGTACGTTAAGTGGAGATGGTTTCTTGAAATACGCTTTCATAACTCTGAAAGCGTGTTTCTTTACTTCTTTGGCAGAATACGTTTTCTCTTCCGAAAAACGTATTTCCCTCTACTGCGGCTAGTGTGCGCTTTCACTATTCCGAAAGCGTATTTTCTGAAATTCGTTTTTGTCTTATCCACTCAGGGATCCGTTGGTGATGAATATTTTCACAGATTAGTCCCTGATCTTCTACACCTCATAACTCCACGACCGTTACTCCGATTGAGGTGAATCCAAAGCCCACGTCTTTGTTTCTTCGAGCCTGTTCTGTTGGTATCATTTTCACTATGGTTTGACATACTGGTAATGACCATTTTGCCCTTGCCCGTAAACAGCCCCTCCGAGAGAGAACTGTTTCCGGCGATTCTTTCCGCGAGCTTCTCGCACGTCCTCCCGGTGATTTCTACCACCCTAGGCAAGCCACAACCATCATTTGCATGATAGCCATGCAGTAGCATTGGTTTTCAACTTGAATCTTTAATAACTGTATGTTTGTTTGCTAGTGTTGTCGTTATTTCGGTTATGCTTATGGATCGGTGGCTGCCTTCATGCTATGTTTTCATGCACTCTATTATCATGTTCTACCTGCTAGTATTACTTTCATTTTGGCCATGCTTGATAGTAGTACATGTTGGGTTGGTCATGTTCTTCGGTGCATGACTGTCATCGGTTACCGAATACCGTTGATATGCATTGTTCGCTTAGTTAGTTAAGTGTTTACTCGGTTATGTGATTGATGTGTTCTTGCATGGTACTTATTGTTGATGATGATGGTCATGTTATGCTATGAGTAGTGTTGTACTTGTAATATTCATGCTCATCATTATGCCATGATCAGTTGGATATGATTCATTGTTGATATGGTGGATAGTTATGTTGTACCCTCATGCTTATGTTGATATCATGCTCATGCATTGTCATTGCATCATGTTATTTTATCATGACTCAGCATATTTGCATTCAAGTTTAACCGGATTAAATTGAACTTGAACAACTGTTGGCTGAGTCATGGTGCCACCATATCGAGCTGACCAGTGCAACCACGCTTACCTTTATGGGAAGGTCCTAACTGGGTCTATTGTTGTGCCTCTCGCCGGTGCCTCCAACAAGGGAAGGTTATGGGCGCGCGCTACCCTGATCAGGTAGGCGGACATAAGCCTTGTGTCCCCGTTGTTGTTGTTATGGATCCTTGTCCCCGTTTGGGACCGTTTTTGCCACGATGGTGGCCGTTTTTCCACGACGGTGGCCGTTGGTGCCTTTGGTAGGCACGGGGCCACCCAGGACTTAGCCCAAAGGGGAGTTGGTCGGAGTGGCCGGGAGGGTGTCATGGCAGTAGATCGGTTTTGTCGGAACGCCGTTGGTCCACCCGAATGGGAGTGTGAGGCCATGGGTTCCGTAGTGTGGGTACAGTGTACTAACCTCTGCAGAGTGTATATTAAATCTATCGATAGCCGCGCCCGCGGATAAGGGCCCAGTTCGTGTCGGTCACACTGTGAGTCAATAGTAATTAATAATAACTTGATTAATAACAACCCTAGTTCGATGATGAGATAAATTGGTTATGTGATCCGTGAATGATCACCGTTTGGTTACGAGGTAACCCGTTGAGCCCAGAGTGGTTCCGTTTGTGATTCGTGAATTATCACCGTTTGGTTATGAGGTAACCCGTTGAGCCCAGAGTGGTTCCGTTCGTGATCCGTGAATGATCACCGTGGTATCGAGGATACCGAGTTGTTGGATATTCGTGATGTTGTGCGAGAATAGTGAGTAAAGATCAAGCTCCTTGTGGTCATTTAATGATTAGTACGGTATTGTTTATACCAAGCTTGATTTGATCCTGAGATGATCGTGTGATGTCCGAGGTTGGTAAGTGCTGCATGTGATGGTTACGAGATAACCCGAGCAGAGTAAGTTGGTGCATGATAATGTCATCATGTTGCATGATAGTGTCATCATGTTTATATGTCCATGCCATGCTCATATTGTTCTAGCTGTATCATGTTGTTCGGGCTATGTTGTTCGGATAATATAATGTTAATCTGTGTTTAACCTGTAATTGCCATGCGGTTGTATGTCTTGATTGCTTCTGGTTATTGTGAGCTTGCAAGTACATTCAATGTACTGACCTGGCGTGTCATGCCAGTTTGCAGGTCATGCCGAATTTGATTGCTTGCTTGTCATGGTTTCCGTTCGTGCGAGCTAGGATAAGCATTCCAGCCAGAGTCCCTGCGGAGTGGAGTTCACCACCGTCGTCGTTGTTCCGCTGCTAGAAGTTTTTCCGCTGCTTCGAGTTGTCCTGCTGCTTGCATAGAGCAACTGAGGATGGCGTAGTGTCGCCGTGCCGATGTTATTCCTTTTAATATCGGAGACCTTGTATTCATATTCGTGTGATAATAGAAAGCTGGTTTGTTCTATGCAGTGTCGTATTCCATAAGACTTCTCCTCGATCTCTGGGCTAGAATACGGGGCGTTCCGGTTTCTCTGAGCCGGTGTGCCAAGCCTCCTGCACCCGAGGCAAAACCATGAAGGAGGGATGGCAAGAACGCGAGTTCGAGGCGCCAGGCTGGTGCGCTTGCCTCTCCGGCCGACCTCGCGCCAAGTGTGGCACGCTGGCTTGGGGCGATCAAGGCCTGCGAGGGATTCAGAGTAGGAGGAAGTTGCTTCTCGGGAGATTTCGCCGCCCTGGCAGAAGGGACCCGGGGGAGCCACAGTTAGGAGGAGGAGCAGCACTCGAGAAATTACAAAGATAAGGTACTCACTTGTTTATGGCAATATACTTCCTCTGTTTCAATGGCCGGAAGGCATCACCGCTGCAGCTTGGAGATCCTTTCCTCTTCCGGAGCGCATCGAAGTTCAGTCAGAGCCGGTCGAAGCCTTGAGTACGGTCATCAGCGCCAGACGCGGCTGGAGTAGCTCCTGAGGAGGCGACCTCAGGGGCGCGGGGCAGCGTGGGGACGTTGGCCCCCGCCTCCTGGCGACCCGCTGGGGCCCTGGGGGCTGCGGCCTCAGGAGTATTGGGCTGCAGCACCCCTCCAGCCGCTTCCTCAGGACGGCTCTCTAGGGGCCCGTGGGGCGGCCCCTCGGGAGCCCCGAGAGGCGCCGATTCCTCAACAGCCGCGTCACCAATGGCCGACGGTGGTTGCCCCCTGCGCCCACTTTCGGGGAGGTCGCCGTGCTGGCGGTAGGCAAGGGAGCCACGGAGACAGGGCTCTCGCGAGGCCCTTTGAGACCAGGCGGGCGTAGTCCCCACTCATCGAAAGGGGGCATTTGCCCCGCGAAGACCGCCTTGTTCGAGTAGCAGTACAAGAGACAACCCTCCTCCGGCATGTCGGCTGGCGACGGGTCGCCCGTCAGGATCTCGAGCACAGTTTGTTGCGCCTCAAGAGGAAGCCTGGACTGGTGAAGCCTCATGCGATCCTTGCTACCGGACAAGGTCCACATTGATCGAGAATGACGCTGGAGCGGGGCAACACGGTGTCGGACGAACTCCTTCAACACCATGGGCGCAGTCACGCCAAGATCCTTCAGCCTCTTCAACCGGAGCGAGACGAAGGCAAGACACGGGTCGACGAGCCTCTCGTGGCCCCAGCCAGAGCTGGGAACGGCGGGTGCTGATGGAAGCGAGAGCAGGGGGCTGAGCACGCCGACGTCCACGAATACCCACCGCCTCCGGAACCCGCTCGCAGACGGTGGGAGCTCAAAGTCTATCCCCGAGCCGGCCGTTGCAGCCACGGCCTAGAAGCTCAGGCAACCCGAGCACTGACGAGGGTCAGTCAGGTGCAGCGAGAAGAAATGGCGAAGTAGGGCCACGGAAGGAGCAATGCCCACCATGGCCTCGCAGACAAAGGCGAAGACGGCAAGAAGAGCAACGGATTGGGATCTAGATGCAGCATATGGATCTGATAATGGGAAAGCACGGCATTGAAGAAGGTGGAGAAAGGGCGAATCAGGCCAGCCCATAGGGCGTCAAGGTGGAAGTGGACCTCGGTGGCTGTCCTATCGACAGAGGCACGAGATGCGGGCCAGGCCACCGTCTTCCCCCATTCGTTGAAGTCGGTGGCGAGCGTCGGGCGGACCTTGCCCATGGCTTCCTGGTTAAGTACCACAGACTGCTCGACGGCTGGCTTGAAGGCCGGAGGTGGTTCGGCTGAGGACTGGGGATCCTTCTTCCCCCTCTTCGTTCGGCTAGGGGCCATGGCAACGGAGAGGACAGAGCTCAGGTCAGGTTGGAAGAAGAGGCTGTTGTTTCGAGGAGGCGGAAGAGTTGGGGAAGCGCGTCACCAGCGACAAAGGAGTAACTGCGTTGGCCACGGGGGCCGCCTAGCCAGGCGGGTATCAGGGCTGTGTGGAGAAGCAAAGACGCCCACGTCCCGTCAGTCACCACATGTCAATCAAGGCCGCAGGCAGTTGGGGCCCGCGCGCTCAGCACTTGCCCCTTGGCTTCGCCTCGAAGCCAAGTCCGAGCGCGCCTTGGGCCGGGGGCTACTGTCGGCGTTCTGGGAACGGGGGTCCGCAGACTTGCCTGCCTGTGGCCCGCGGCATGGCTTCTACAGTGGCCTGGTACGGCCCATCTTTACGAGCAAACACTCAAGACCCTCGCGAGGGGCCAAGCCTCGCGAGGTGGACGACACAAGACCTCCTCAGGGGCAGCCTCCCTAGGCTGGCTCGCGAGGGCCGGAGAGATCAAGGCGAGGGACACCTCGTGAGGTTCCCGTGACATGAGCCATGACGACCAAGGCCAGGCGGGAGCCAGAGGGCGCAGAGTACTGGTTTCCTCTTTGGTGCTAAAGGAGCAGGCGCAGGCGAGGAGTCCCGAGGCCTCAAGCAAAGGTTTCCATATCGGTGCAACAAGACCAAGACCAGCAGGACGGCAGGACGAAGGTCATCGCGGAGCCCATGACGGCGTCACCACCAGAGCCTTTGGCAGGCGAAGACTACCTTTTGTCAGGATAGCTTGTACTAGCTGTCCCCCTTCAAATTGGCCGTTGTGGGATTCCTTCCCGCCTAACATTTGGGAAGAGGACCCGGGCCTCTATAAATAGGACTAGCCACCACGTTAGCAGGGGAGAGATTCAGATCACCATCAACCACAGAAGCTCACCGAGCTCAAGAACACCTCTCCTCAGGAGGTAGTTCTTCCCTTGTACTTGTTCATCCAAGCCTACTAGGCAATCCACCACACCACACTGGAGTAGGGTATTACACCACATCGGTCGCCCGAACCAGCATAAACTCTTGTGTCCCTTGTTCTTCGGGTTCAGCGAGCTAAGCTTTGAGATTGCGGTGAGAGCATGAGCTAGGGGGGAGAGATCTTCGTGCGCACCCCAGAGTTCGAACCTCAAGGGTTTTGCCAGAACCCGTAATCCGACAATGAGGCATGGAGCAACTCTGCCAATCACCCTCCTGAGGGCCATGGGGGAGCGAGGAGGAGCCTGGGGCACTGGCCATGTCGGGAGGTTTTGTTCGTGGCTAATCTTGAGGGTTTTTCTTTTGCGCGATGTGAGATGGCATTTGGGGATCTACATCTCCTTATTTAGATGCCGTCCGAGCATGGTGAGGGGCTTGTTTGCAAAAAAGCATGGACCGTTCGTAGTCATCCAGCGTGCGAAAATCGAAGCAACAACAGAGAGGAACCACAAAAGACAGACACATCGAGGTCACAGCCAGACTGTCGTTGGTCCGAAGTGTAATGAAGAACCCGCCTTGAAAAGCCGAGGACATAAGCCGGATACTACGTCGTCATTGAAGGCAAGTACGGGGGCTACTGAGGGAGTCCTGGATTAAGGGGTCCTCGGGTGTACGGGCCGTGTGTTATGGGTCGGACTGATGGGTCGTGAAGATACAAGGTACAAGACCTTCCCCCGTGTCCGGATAGGACTCTCCTTTGCGTGGATGACAAGATTGGCGTCTGGATGTATAGTTTCCTTCTTCTGTAAACTGACCCTGTGTAACCCTAGACCCCTTCGTGTCTATATAAACCGGAGGGTTTAGTTCGTAGAGGCAATTAGAATTAATATAGGCTAGATATCTAGGGTTTAGCCATTACAATGTCGAGGTAGATCAACTCTTGTAACCCCTATACTCATCAAAGTCAATCAAGCAGGAAGTAGGGTTTTACCAACATTAAGAGGGCCCAAACCTGGGTAAACATCGTGTCCCCTTTATCTCTTGTTACCTTCGATCCTCAGACACACAGTTCGGGACCCCCTACCCGAGATCGGCCGGTTTTGACACCGATAGAGACTTAACCCACGAAGGGTAACGGTTGCGCGAGTCCACGGAGGGCTCCACCCATGAAGGGTCCATGAAGAAGCAACCTTGTCTATCCCACCATGGCCATCGCCCACGAAGGACTTGCCTCACTTGGGTAGATCTTCACGAATTAAGCGATCTCCTTGCCCTTACAAACTCCTTGGTTCAACTCCACAATCTTGACGGAGGCTCCCAAGTGACACCTAACCAATCTAGGAGACACCACTCTCCAAAGGTGATAGATGGTGTGTTGGTGATGAACTCCTTGCTGTTGTGCTTCAAATGATAGTCTCCCCAACACTCAACTCTCTCTCACAGATTTGGATATGGTGGAAAGATGATTTGAGTGGAAAGAAACTTGGAGAAAGCTAGAGATCAAGATTCTTGTGGTTGGATTGGAATGTCTTAGTCTCAACACATGAGTAGGTGGTTCTCTCTCAGAAAATGAGTAGTGGAATTGTAGGCACGTTCTGACGGCTCTCCCAGAAAATGAGTAGTGGAAGTGTAGGCACGTTCTGATGGCTCTCTCAGAAAATGAGTAGTGGAAGTGTAGGCACGTTCTGATGGCTCTCTCAGAAAATGAGTATTGCAAGTTTGCAAGCCCATCTCGGTGAGACCGAAATTAATGCAATAGGCAACAGAGAGTTTGCAAGCCCATCTCGGTGAGACCGAGATCCCATCGGTGAGACCAATATGATTAGGGTTTCTGGGAGTGGCTATGTCAAGTGAACTCGGTGGCGCTAGATAGATCAAATCGGTGGGGCCAAGTTTTACTTTTGGTTTGGGACATATGTGGAAATGATAAAGTGGTTGAGGGCTTTGGAGCATATCACTAAGCACTTTGAGCAAGCAAGCCATTAAGCAAAACCTCATCCCCTTTTAATAGTATTGGCTTTCTTATGGACTCAGTGTGATCTTGGATCACTAAAACAGAAATGAAGAATCTTGAGCTTTTGCCAATCTTCTGTCCTTAGCATCTAGAAGGGGTTCCACATCCTCTTGTCCATTCCACGCCTTTGTTGAACTTTCTGAAATATACTAGATAAAAATATTAGTCCAACAAGAGATATGTTGACATTAATTACCAAAATCACCCAAGCAGCACTTGTGCTTTCAGTGTCCCCCTTTTTGGTAATTGATGACAACATACATCAAAGCTTTAGATAAAGATATGAAGAATAATAAGTAAAGCTTTGGAAGGACATGTAACATGCATAGGCTCCCCCTACATGTATGCAATCATGTGAAGATAGAGTATTAGAGCATGTGAATGCATAAGCATGTCAGAGCAAGCAATGAGTTACATGTATCTTGGTTATATGCATCAGAGCAAATGATGTAGATACAAGAAATATACCTTCATGTTCATGAGTCCTTCTTGCAAACAATATGTACATCAGCAAGAGATCATCATGCACATGAGTGTGATACATATACTTACCTTGTGGTCTTGAGCTGGCTTTGGAGGAGGTGAACTAGAGAAAACAGGGTTAGATAACACATAAACACCTACTAAGCAAAGCAAGAACAGGAAACCACAAGAATACCAAGACTGGGATGACATGTAATGAGTGAGTACTTAGTACTCTATTTGGATATAGACATGTCCCCAAACAGTAAAGATATGCAATGAATTCCAAAGATTTTCTTCCCTTGGATACGAGCTCTTTCTCCCCCTGAATATGATATTTGATAATGGGAGAGGATAGGGAAAAGAAAATCAGAGCAAAACAATCATAACAACCATAATACATACAAACATGTCTTTCCCCTCTTGAAGACATGTGACTTCTATCCTCTATGGATGATAAGCATCTGGATAAGCTTAAGGTGTGCATTCTCTCCTATGTGATAAGCTTTGATGTGCTCTCTCTCCCCCTTTGACATCAATTTCCAAGAAGGGACCTTCTGGAGCATGAGTCAAGTAGGTTTGGTCCTTGGGTCACATTACAAAGCAACATGTAATTTAAGATGCTGGTAGAGGACAAGAATCATTGAGTGGAGGTGGAACAGATATGCATGATGCAAATGACGAAAGGTTTTCTCAGTATTGAAATTGGTAACGCCGAGTTATTCTCGTCGGTGACACCGAGTTGGAGATGTCAGAGATGATGCATATCGGTCAGACCGGGTTTGTCCTTGTCGGTTGAACCGATGAACAATCTACCATGTGGCATCGTAATTCGGTCTAGCCGGGATGTATAAATCGGTGAAACCGAGTTCAATACAGAGGAAAAATCTTGTCATCTCAGCTCACCAGGCAAATAAGATCTCACAAAGATTTGCAAGGAATTAACTAAAAGATTTGCAATGAATTGGATGCAGGGAATGCAGAACATAATAGATAAAGAAAAGAAATCTAGATGAAGTGAAAGCGAAACATGCTAGGCACAAATGCAAAAACACAAGGAAACACTGGAGAACTTCATCTAGAGAGGGTCGGCAACAAAGTCACCTATGTTAGAGTATATTGACTGAGGAGTAAAGTGAGAACACTCGATCGTAGGTCATACTCATCGTTTAAGCTCAAAATGGGGTTACCATCTTTCATTTAAGCATTTTGATGTACTCTCATCTTGTTGAGCCGCTTTGACCCATGACTTGGGGTAAAGCTTCTCTAAGATGGAATGACGTACCTTGGGTGGTGGTGTTGATCTTGGTCATGTAGTTGAACTTGTGTAGGATGCTCAAGGTTGATGTAGCTCATCAAGAGTTGGGAGCACCACTTGTAGTTTTGAGTTCATCTACCTACATGGGTTAGTCTTGTAAGGAAGAGGACTTATGTATCCAAAGTGACAATCATGAGATTTGATACCAATTGATATTTGATATATTAAGCTTGTCAAAGGACATTTTGAAAGGATCCATGCTTCCTTGACTTCAACCACCATATTGTAGAGACTTGGTAATGTAGAGATTGCTCAAGATGTGAGTGAATTGCAATCTCATAGATTTAGTTTGATCCAAGTACCTACAAGGGTTATATAAAATGCAACGGTACAAGTATAGATTCAAGACATATGATCATCATCATAAGAGAAATATCAAGGATTAGTCAAAGGCTCATGATGCCTTGCATGCATCCAAATGGAGTTTCTACTGCAAGTTTGAGGCATCAATGATGTTAAATTCTCCTCTCAAATGGCAAAATACTTTCTCATCAAGCGTTTTGGTGAATATATCCGCCAATTGCTTATCGGTACGAACATGCTTAATATCAGTGTCTCCTTTAGCAACATGATCTTGAATGAAATGATGATGAACTTCAATATGCTTAGTTCGCGAATGTTGCATGGGATTGTTAACAATCTTAATAGCACTTTCATTATCACAAAGCAACGGAACATGTTTCACATATATCCCATAATCTTTAAGAGTTTGGGTCATCCAAAGTAATCGAGCACAACATGAACCGGCGACAATGTATTCCGCTTCAGCGATGGATAAGGATACCGAGTTTTGTTTCTTGGAGGACCAAGACACAAGAGGTCTACCAAGAAATTGACAAGTACCAGAAGTGGACTTTCTATCAACCTTGTCACCGGCATAGTCCGAGTCGGAGTAGCCAACAAGATCAAGAGAGGACCTCTTAGGATACTGTCGGATTATGGGGTTCCGGCAAAACCCTTAAGGTTCGAACACTGGGGTGCGCACGAAGATCTTCTCCCTACCGATCCACACCCCAAAGCCTAGCCGCGATTCTAAGCTACACGATGAATAGCACAAGAGACACGAGGTTTATACTGGTTTGGGCCACCGTTGTGGTGTAATACCCTAATTCAGTGTGTGGTGTGGTGGATTGCCTCTGGGCTGATGATGAACACTACAGAGGAAGAACAGCCTCACGAGGGGTGTTCTTATGCTTGGTGGGTGCACTACTTGGGAAGGATTCGATCCCTCTCTTCGGTGGTGGCTAGCTCTATTTATAGAGGCCCTAGTCCTCTTCCCAAATATTGAGCGGGAAGGGAGCCAACAACGACCATTTTGAGAGGGGACAATTAGTACAAGCTATCCTGACTAAAGGTGGTCTTCGGCTGCCAAAAGCACCGGCGATGACGCCGTCTTGGGCTCCACGGTGACCTCCGTCCTGCCGCTCTGCTGGTCTTGGTCTCGTTGCACCGATATGGTAACATTTGCTTGATGCCTCAGTACTCCGCGCCTGCGCTTGCCCCCTTTGCACCAAAGAGGAAACGAGAACACTGCGCGGGCTGGCGCCCGCCTGGCGCCCACCTGGTCTTGATCGTCATGGCTCACGTCATGAGCACCTCGCGAGGTACCCCTTGCCTTGATCTCTCCGCCTCCTCGCGAGCCTGCCTGGTGAGGCCGCCCCTGAGAAGGCCTTGCGTCATCCACCGCATGAGGCTTGGCCCCTCGCGAGGGTCTTGAGCTTAGGTCGATGAAGACGAGCCATACTGGGCCACTGGTGAGCCACGCTACATGCCGTAGGCAGGCAAGTCTGGGGACCCCCGTTCCCAGAACGCCGACAGTAGCCCCCGGGCCTAAGGCGCGCTCGGACTTGGCTTAGCAGCGAAGCCAAAGGGCAAGTGCGGAGCACCGCGGGCCCCCAAAAAGCCTGCGGCCTTGGTCGACGCGTGGCGAGTGATGGGACGTGGGCATCTCCGCTTCCCCACGCTTCCCCAATATCCGCCTGGCTAGGCGGCCACGAAGCTTTACACAGTTATTCCCCTTCGCTACCCGCGCGCTTCCTGTTCCCCTCTCTTCCTCGAACCTCTGTTTCCACTTGCAATCTGACTTGAGCTCTGCCCCCTTCATCGCCATGGAGCCCACTAACAAAGAGAAAGGGAAGAAGCACGTGCCCTCGTCTAGCTCGCCTCCTGCGATCGAGCCCGCCGTCGGCCGGTCGCTGGTGCTCAATCGGGAAGCCTTGGAGAAGGTCCCCTCCGCACTCGCCTCCAGCTTCAACGAGTGCGGAAAGACGACGGCTTGATATACGTCCCATGCCTCCATCGACAGGACCGTCACGGAGGTTCGATTCTTCATCGACGCCCACTGGCCTGGCTTGGTTCCTCCTTTCTCCGCTTTTTTCAATGCGGTGCTTTCCCACTATCAGATCCATATGATGCATCTTGATCCTCAATCCGCTACCCTTCTCGCTGTCTTCGCCTTCGTCTGCGAAGCCATGGTGGGCATTGCTCCTTCCATTGCCCTTTTGCGCCACTTCTTCTCCTTGCGCCTGACCGACCCATTGCAATGTTTGGGGTGCGTGAGCTTCCAGGCTGTGGCAGAGACGGCTGCCTCGGGGATTGATTTTGGCCTTCCACCTTCCATGAGTGGGTTCCGGATGCGGTGGCTGTATGTGGATGTCGGAGTGCCCAGCCCCCTGCTTTCGCATCTGACATTGCCTGCTATCCCCAATTCGGGCTGGGGCCATGAGAAGCTCGTGAGCCCCCGGCTCTCCTTCGTTTGGCGCCAACTGGGGAGGTTGAGGGAGCTTGGCGTGACTGCGCCCTGAGTGGTGAAGGAGTTCCTCCAGTGCCGCAGACGGCAAAGAGGGTGTGGACCGTTGCAGTGTACTGGCAACCGCTGGCACTTATTTGCCGTCCGCAAGCAGACGGCAGACGGTCGCCGTCT
>NC_057799.1:186060936-186067945 GCF_018294505.1 Triticum aestivum
CGAGCGCCGCCCGACCCCGCCTCCCTCGACCCTGCGCCGCTGCACCACCTCGCCTCCGCCCGCCGGTGCGCGACGCCACCTCACCGGACCCCAGGAGCCCCGCCGCCTCGCGCTGCCACCTGCGCCGGGTCGCGCGCCGCCACCTCCCCACAAGCTCGCCGCTCCGCCGCGGAAGCCTCGTCTCCGGTCGCCCTGACCTCGAGATCCTCCGCTGCCATGGGAGCGGAGCACCGAGATCCTCTGCACCCCGCTCACTTCCCCGCGTCGCCACCGCCGCCCCACGCTGCCTCGCGCCCGTTGCGCCGCTGTACGCTGTGCTCAAGCCCTGTTTTTCTTCTATTCTCCTTTCCAAGTCTTCCTCTCATCTTATCCATTGGAGGCCGCAGCCGGTAGGTCGCTACTACTGCTGGTGGCGTGATTGCCATCGTTGTGAGATTGCTGCTGTTCTTGGCGCCGCTTCTCGTCGTGGTCACTGCCGTGTGGTGGCCGCTCCCGCTCCCCTGCTCCTTGCGTCGTCGTGGCCGCCGCCGCTGCCGGTGGAGCACGGCCTGCTGCTGGCCATCGGCCCACCCCCGGTCTGTTGCTTCTCCAACTCCTTGTGTCACTCTTGGTTCGATCTTTAGCGCTGGAGCAACATAGTTCCTGTAGGTGGGTTAGCATCTTGGCTGAATTGTTTGATGTGGCCTGTTTTGCCTGTTCAGGTATGCCAACAGCTTGACGAACATCTCTATATGCGTGTAAGCAATTAAACCTGGGGAGAGGAGTTAGTTTGCAAGTTATAATTCTGTTTTATCTTACACGTGAGGATTAGAAACGCTCTTGTACACTGGTTTTCCCTTGCTGTACATCACTGAACTTGGTTCAGTTAAAAACTGCAGTGGCTGACAGTTCTGGACAGAAAGCTTCTATCAAAAAATGAGTTAGCTATGCATAGAATTTAGAGTTGGCCCCTTTACATAAGTTTTAGATAAAGTTCCAAGGTTTCCGTAGAGTACTTATTTGCTTCGTTTGGATGTACGGTTTGAGAGCAGCCATCATTTTAGTTTTCTGTCCCGAAATTTATGTTCCTGGGTGCAGAATTTGTTGTATGGCAGGCCATGCTGGAGGTTTAATTAAATTAAAGTCACAACACAAAAATTGTAGAGGATATTCTGCAGATGCTTAAACATATATTATTTGTTAGATTTCGTGTTATACACTAAATCCTATGAAATTATTAAGATGATTGTACTATGTTGGACAGAATTTTATGTTTGACTTGGTGATTGTAACTAGACTTATACTCTAAGATGTTGTCACCGTTGATGATATGAGGACTTATAATGTGATAACGTATGTATGAACTGGGGTCTTGTGCGTAGGAGCGCCACTAAATTATATATTCTTATGTGTTCAGACCATGCTTTTAGTAAAAAGAGTTAGCTATGCTTAGAATTTGGCACACAAATAATTCTCCATTAACCCTTTTAGTAAAAAGAGTAGAATCAATTTTTCCAATCTCAAAGCCTTTCTCGATAAGGAACTTGGTCAAGGATGTATACCACGCTCTAGGAGCTTGTTTAAGACCATGAAGAGCTTTATGAAGTTTGTAAACATGGTCGGGTTTTTTAGGATTAACAAAGCCGAGAGGTTGTTTAGCATAAACTTCCTCCTCAATTTCACCATTTAGAAAAGCACTTTTACTGTCCATTTGATACAATGTGATGTCATGATGATTGGCATAAGCAAGTAAGATGCGTATGGACTCAAGTCTAGCAACGGGGGCATATCTCACCATAGTCCATACCTTCGACTTGAGTGTAGCCTTGAGCGACGAGACGGACCTTGTTGCGTACAACTTGTCCATCTTCATCTTGCTTATTCCGAAACACCCATTTGGTACCAATGATGTTGTGGTTTTTGTCGGTCTTCTCAACCAATGTCGACACTTGGTTCCTCTCAAAATTGTGTAGCTCTTCGTGCATGTTATTTATCCAATCCAAATCTTCTAGTGCTTCTTCAACCTTCATAGGTTCAATGCTAGAGATGAATGAATAATGTTCACAAAAATTAGCCAAACGAGTTCTAGAGCGAGTGATTCTCCCGGTTTGAATATCATCAAAGATTTGTTCGACGGGATGGTCTCTTGAGACTCTTGCTCTAACTCGTGAAAGCTTTTGTTTGGGTCGGGGTGGAACATCTTCTTCATCATCTTGTTCTTCCTCTTGGCCTTCTTTGTTGTTGGTGTTGTCTTTCTCTTGTGGAGGTGGAGGAGGTTGATGAGGTTCGTCTTGGTGTACATCCTCGTTTTCTCCATCTTGGCGTGCCCCACTTGTGGATGCCTCCGAGTCAGCTCTTGGTTCACCTCGTCGTGAGGTAGAAGCTTTCACTTGGATGGACGAGGTACTCTCCTTCACCTCTGTTGGGCGAATCTTGCCAATAGACAAGTCTTGGATTGCTTCCGAAAGATCTTTGTCTCCTACATCAATTGGCAATTGCTCTACTTGCGAGCCGTTAGATTCATCAAACTTCACATCTACCGTCTCTTCAACCTTTCGGGTGAAATTGTTGTAGACATGGTAAGTGTGAGAGTTTGAGCCATAACCGAGTAAGAAACCCTCATGAGATTTAGGAGCAAATTTAGAACAATGATGATTATCAAGAATATAGCACTTTGAGCCGAATATTCGAAAGTATCCAACTTGGGGTTTGTTACCGGTGAGAAGCTCGTATGCCGTCTTACCGAGTAGCTTGTGAAGATATAGATGATTTGTTGCATGACAAGCTGTCTCAACCGCTTCCGCCCAAAAGTGTTTTGGCGTCTTGTACTCATCAAGCATCGTTCTCGCCATCTCAATAAGAGTCCGGTTCTTTCTCTCAACAACTCCGTTTTGTTAAGGCGTGTATGTAGCTGAGAAGTCATGTGAAATCCCTTTTTCGTCGAGAAAGGTATCCACATTTACATTTTTGAACTCCGTTTCATTGTCGCTGTGAACCTTTTTGATCTTCACTTCAAATTGATTTTGGGCTTCCTAGCGAAGTTCTTGAAGATCTTTTGGACCTGCGATTTATCATCAAGAAATAACACCCACGTAAATCTTGAAAAATCATTGACTATCACTACTAGAATCAAGGATTTTGCCGTCTGCCAGTTCTTTGTCGTCTGCTTGCGGACGGCAAAGAAGGTCTTTGCCATCAGCTACCAAACAACAGACGGCAAAGAACTGACAGACGACAAAGAAGGTCTTTGCCATCTGTCATTTCTTTGCCGTCTGCTGGCAGATGGCAAAGAATCTTTGCCGTCTTCTTGCGGACGGCAAAGAGGTGCCAGCGGATGCCAGTACACTACAACGGTCCACCCCATCTTTGCTGTCTGCTAGCAGACGGCAAAGAGGGGGCTATCTTTTTTTTGCGAGTAAAAAAAACCCGTTGCCCCCACCTCGTCTATCTATATCCCCACCGGTTGCCCCACAGCCGAGCGCCACCTGACCCCGCCTCCCTTGACCCCGCGCCGCTGCACCACCTCGCCTCCGCCCG
Source organism: Triticum aestivum (assembly GCF_018294505.1). NCBI lineage: Eukaryota > Viridiplantae > Streptophyta > Magnoliopsida > Poales > Poaceae > Triticum > Triticum aestivum. Next base: position 186,064,453 of record NC_057799.1, read on the forward strand.
CCGGTGCGCGCCGCCACCTCACCGGACCCCAGGAGCCCGGCCGCCTCGCGCTGCCGCCTGCGCCGCGTCGCGCGCCGCCACCTCCCCACAAGCTCGCCGCCCCGCCGCGGAAGCCTCGTCGTCGGTCGCCCCGACCACGAGATCCGCCGCTGCCATGGGAGCGGAGCACCGAGCTCCTCTGTGCCCCGCTCACGTCCCCGCGTCGCCACCGCCGCCCCACGCTGCCTCGCGCCCGTTGCGCCGCTGTACGCTGTGCTCAAGCGCTGTTTTTCTTCTATTCCCCTTTCCAAGTCTTCCTCTCATCTTATCCATGGGAGGCCGCAGCCGTCAGGTCGCTGCTTTTGCTGGTGGCGTGATTGCCATCGCTGTGAGATTGCTGATGTTCTTGGCGCCGCTTCTCGTCGTGGTCACTGCCGTGTGGTGGCTGCTCCCGCTCCCCTGCTCCTTGCGTCGTCGTGGCCGCCGCTGCTGCCGGTGGAGCACGGGCTGCTGCTGGCCATCGGCCCACCCCCGGTCTGTTGCTTCTCCAATTCCTTGTGTCACTCTTGGTTCGATCTTTAGCGCTGGAGCAACATAGTTCCTGTAGGTGGGTTAGCATCTTGGCTGGATTGTTTGATGTGGCATGTTTTGCGTGTTCAGGTATGCCAACAGCTTGACGAACATGTCTATATGCGTGTAAGCAATGAAACCTGGGGAGAGGAGTTTGTTTGCAAGTTATAATTCTGTTTTATCTTACACGTGAGGATTAGAAATGCTCTTGTACACTGGTTTTCCCTTGCTGTACATCACTGAACTTGGTTCAGTTAAAAACTGCAGTGCCTGACAGTTCTGGACAGCAAGCTTCTATCTAAAAAACGAGTTAGCTATTTTTAGAATTTAGAGTTGGCCCCTTTACATAAGTTTTAGATAAAGTTCCAAGGTTTCCGTAGAGTACTTATTTGCTTCGTTTGGATGAACGGTTTGAGAGCAACCATCATTTTAGTTTTCTGTCCCGAAATTTATGTTCCTGGGGTGCAGAATTTGTTGCATGGCAGTTTAGGCCATGCTAGAGGTTTAATTAAATTAAAGTCACAACACAAAAATTGTAGAGGATATTCTGCAGATGCTTAAACATATATTATCTGTTAGATTTCGTGTTATACACTAAATCCTATGAAATTATTAAGATGATTGTACTATGTTGGACAGAATTTTACGTTTGACTTGGTGATTGTAACTAGACTTATACTGTAAGATTTTGTCACTGTTGATGATATGAGGACTTATAATGTGATAACGTACGTAGGAGCTGGGGTCTTGTGCATAGGAGCGCCACTAAATTATATATTTTTATGTATTGAGACCATGCTTTTAGTAAAAAGAGTTAGCTATGCTTAGAATTTGGCACAAAAATAATTCTCTATTAACCCTTTTAGTAAAAAGAGTAGAATCAAATTTTCCAATCTCAAAGCCTTTCTCAATAAGGAACTTGGTCAAGGATATATACCGTGCTCTAGGAGCTTATTTAAGACCATAAAGAGCTTTATGAAGTTTGTAAACATGGTTGGATTTTTTAGGATTAACAAAGCCGAGAGGTTGTTTAGCATAAACTTTCTCCTCAATTTCACCATTTAGAAAAGCACTTTTACTGTCCATTTGATACAGTGTGATGTCATGATGATTGGCATAAGCAAGTAAGATGCGTATGGACTCAAGTCTAGCAATGGGGGCATATGTCTCACCATAGTCCATACCTTCGACTTGAGTGTAGCCTTGAGCGACGAGACGGACCTTGTTGCGTACAACTTGTCCATCTTCATCTTGCTTATTCCGAAACATCCATTTGGTGCCAAAGATGTTGTGGTTTTTGTCGGTCTTCTCAACCAATGTCGACACTTGGTTCCTCTCAAAATTGTGTAGCTCTTCGTGCATGTTATTTATCCAATCCAAATCTTCTAGTGCTTCTTCAACCTTCATAGGTTCAATGCTAGAGATGAATGAATAATGTTCACAAAAATTAGCCAAACGAGTTCTAGAGCGAGTGATTCTCCCGGTTTGAATATCATCAAAGATTTGTTCGACGGGATGGTCTCTTGAGACTCTTGCTCTAACTTGTGAAAGCTTTTGTTTGGGTCGGGGTGGAACATCTTCTTCATCATCTTGTTCTTCCTCTTGGCCTTCTTTGTTGTTTGTGTTGTTGTTCTCTTGTGGAGGTGGAGAAGGAGGTTGATGTGGTTCGTCTTGGTGTACATCCTCATTTTCTCAATCTTGGCGTGTCCCACTTGTGGATGCCTCCGAGTCAGCTCTTGGTTCACCTCGTCGTGAGGTAGAAACTTCCACTTGGATGGACGAGGTACTCTCCTTCACCTCTGTTGGGCGAATCTTGCCAATAGATAAGTCTTGAATTGCTTCCGAAGGATCTTTGTCTCCTACATCAATTGGCAATTGCTCTACTTGCGAGCCGTTAGATTCATCAAACTTCTCATCCACCGTCTCTTCAACCTTTCGGGTGAAATTGTTGTAGACACGGTAAGTGTGAGAGTTTGAGCCATAACTGAGTAGGAAACCCTCATGAGATTTAGGAGCAAATTTAGAACGATGATGATTATCAAGAATATAGCACTTTGAGCCGAATACTCGAAAGTATCCAACTTGGGGTTTGCTACCGGTGAGAAGCTCGTATGCCGTCTTGCCGAGTAGCTTGTGAAGATATAGATGATTTGTTGCATGAAAAGCTGTCTCAACCGCTTCCGCCCAAAAGTGTTTTGGCGTCTTGTACTCATCAAGCATCGTTCTCGCCATCTCAATAAGAGTCCGGTTCTTTCTCTCAACAACTCCGTTTTGTTAAGGCGTGTACGTAGCCGAGAAGTCATGTGAAATCCCTTTTTCGTCGAGAAAGGTATCCACATTTGCATTCTTGAACTCCGTTCCATTGTCGTTGTGAACCTTTTTGATCTTCACTTCAAATTGATTTTGGGCTTCCTAGCGAAGTTCTTGAAGATCTTTTGGACCTGCGATTTATCATCAACAAAGAACACCCACATAAATCTTGAAAAATCATCGACTATCACTACTGGAATCAAGGATTTTGCCGTCTGCCAGTTCTTTGCCGTCTGCTTGCGGACGGCAAAGAAGGTCTTTGCCATCAGCTACCAAACAACAGACGGCAAAGAACTGACAGACGGCAAAGAAGGTCTTTGCCATCTGACATTTCTTTGCTGTCTGCTGGCAGATGGCAAAGAATCTTTGCCATCTGCTTGCGGACGGCAAAGAGGTGCCAGCGGATGCCAGTACACTGCAACGGTCCACCCCCTCTTTGCCGTCTGCCAGCAGACGGCAAAGAATCTTTCGGCAAAGAGGGGGGCTATCTTTTTTTTTTGCGGGGAAAAAAACCCGTTGCCCCCACCTCGTCTATCTCTATCCCCACCGGTTGCCCCACAGCCGAGCGCCGCCCGACCCCGCCTCCCTCGACCCCGCGCCGCTGCGCCACCTCGCCTCCGCCTGCCGGTGCGCG